>NC_134209.1:154637509-154647711 GCF_965140235.1 Caretta caretta
TTAGGGTTAGGGTTAGGGTTAGGGTTAGGGTTAGGGTTAGGGTTAGGGTTAGGGTTAGGGTTAGGGTTAGGGTTAGGGTTAGGGTTAGGGTTAGGGTTAGGGTTAGGGTTAGGGTTAGGGTTAGGGTTAGGGTTAGGGTTAGGGTTAGGGTTAGGGTTAGGGTTAGGGTTAGGGTTAGGGTTAGGGTTAGGGTTAGGGTTAGGGTTAGGGTTAGGGTTAGGGTTAGGGTTAGGGTTAGGGTTAGGGTTAGGGTTAGGGTTAGGGTTAGGGTTAGGGTTAGGGTTAGGGTTAGGGTTAGGGTTAGGGTTAGGGTTAGGGTTAGGGTTAGGGTTAGGGTTAGGGTTAGGGTTAGGGTTAGGGTTAGGGTTAGGGTTAGGGTTAGGGTTAGGGTTAGGGTTAGGGTTAGGGTTAGGGTTAGGGTTAGGGTTAGGGTTAGGGTTAGGGTTAGGGTTAGGGTTAGGGTTAGGGTTAGGGTTAGGGTTAGGGTTAGGGTTAGGGTTAGGGTTAGGGTTAGGGTTAGGGTTAGGGTTAGGGTTAGGGTTAGGGTTAGGGTTAGGGTTAGGGTTAGGGTTAGGGTTAGGGTTAGGGTTAGGGTTAGGGTTAGGGTTAGGGTTAGGGTTAGGGTTAGGGTTAGGGTTAGGGTTAGGGTTAGGGTTAGGGTTAGGGTTAGGGTTAGGGTTAGGGTTAGGGTTAGGGTTAGGGTTAGGGTTAGGGTTAGGGTTAGGGTTAGGGTTAGGGTTAGGGTTAGGGTTAGGGTTAGGGTTAGGGTTAGGGTTAGGGTTAGGGTTAGGGTTAGGGTTAGGGTTAGGGTTAGGGTTAGGGTTAGGGTTAGGGTTAGGGTTAGGGTTAGGGTTAGGGTTAGGGTTAGGGTTAGGGTTAGGGTTAGGGTTAGGGTTAGGGTTAGGGTTAGGGTTAGGGTTAGGGTTAGGGTTAGGGTTAGGGTTAGGGTTAGGGTTAGGGTTAGGGTTAGGGTTAGGGTTAGGGTTAGGGTTAGGGTTAGGGTTAGGGTTAGGGTTAGGGTTAGGGTTAGGGTTAGGGTTAGGGTTAGGGTTAGGGTTAGGGTTAGGGTTAGGGTTAGGGTTAGGGTTAGGGTTAGGGTTAGGGTTAGGGTTAGGGTTAGGGTTAGGGTTAGGGTTAGGGTTAGGGTTAGGGTTAGGGTTAGGGTTAGGGTTAGGGTTAGGGTTAGGGTTAGGGTTAGGGTTAGGGTTAGGGTTAGGGTTAGGGTTAGGGTTAGGGTTAGGGTTAGGGTTAGGGTTAGGGTTAGGGTTAGGGTTAGGGTTAGGGTTAGGGTTAGGGTTAGGGTTAGGGTTAGGGTTAGGGTTAGGGTTAGGGTTAGGGTTAGGGTTAGGGTTAGGGTTAGGGTTAGGGTTAGGGTTAGGGTTAGGGTTAGGGTTAGGGTTAGGGTTAGGGTTAGGGTTAGGGTTAGGGTTAGGGTTAGGGTTAGGGTTAGGGTTAGGGTTAGGGTTAGGGTTAGGGTTAGGGTTAGGGTTAGGGTTAGGGTTAGGGTTAGGGTTAGGGTTAGGGTTAGGGTTAGGGTTAGGGTTAGGGTTAGGGTTAGGGTTAGGGTTAGGGTTAGGGTTAGGGTTAGGGTTAGGGTTAGGGTTAGGGTTAGGGTTAGGGTTAGGGTTAGGGTTAGGGTTAGGGTTAGGGTTAGGGTTAGGGTTAGGGTTAGGGTTAGGGTTAGGGTTAGGGTTAGGGTTAGGGTTAGGGTTAGGGTTAGGGTTAGGGTTAGGGTTAGGGTTAGGGTTAGGGTTAGGGTTAGGGTTAGGGTTAGGGTTAGGGTTAGGGTTAGGGTTAGGGTTAGGGTTAGGGTTAGGGTTAGGGTTAGGGTTAGGGTTAGGGTTAGGGTTAGGGTTAGGGTTAGGGTTAGGGTTAGGGTTAGGGTTAGGGTTAGGGTTAGGGTTAGGGTTAGGGTTAGGGTTAGGGTTAGGGTTAGGGTTAGGGTTAGGGTTAGGGTTAGGGTTAGGGTTAGGGTTAGGGTTAGGGTTAGGGTTAGGGTTAGGGTTAGGGTTAGGGTTAGGGTTAGGGTTAGGGTTAGGGTTAGGGTTAGGGTTAGGGTTAGGGTTAGGGTTAGGGTTAGGGTTAGGGTTAGGGTTAGGGTTAGGGTTAGGGTTAGGGTTAGGGTTAGGGTTAGGGTTAGGGTTAGGGTTAGGGTTAGGGTTAGGGTTAGGGTTAGGGTTAGGGTTAGGGTTAGGGTTAGGGTTAGGGTTAGGGTTAGGGTTAGGGTTAGGGTTAGGGTTAGGGTTAGGGTTAGGGTTAGGGTTAGGGTTAGGGTTAGGGTTAGGGTTAGGGTTAGGGTTAGGGTTAGGGTTAGGGTTAGGGTTAGGGTTAGGGTTAGGGTTAGGGTTAGGGTTAGGGTTAGGGTTAGGGTTAGGGTTAGGGTTAGGGTTAGGGTTAGGGTTAGGGTTAGGGTTAGGGTTAGGGTTAGGGTTAGGGTTAGGGTTAGGGTTAGGGTTAGGGTTAGGGTTAGGGTTAGGGTTAGGGTTAGGGTTAGGGTTAGGGTTAGGGTTAGGGTTAGGGTTAGGGTTAGGGTTAGGGTTAGGGTTAGGGTTAGGGTTAGGGTTAGGGTTAGGGTTAGGGTTAGGGTTAGGGTTAGGGTTAGGGTTAGGGTTAGGGTTAGGGTTAGGGTTAGGGTTAGGGTTAGGGTTAGGGTTAGGGTTAGGGTTAGGGTTAGGGTTAGGGTTAGGGTTAGGGTTAGGGTTAGGGTTAGGGTTAGGGTTAGGGTTAGGGTTAGGGTTAGGGTTAGGGTTAGGGTTAGGGTTAGGGTTAGGGTTAGGGTTAGGGTTAGGGTTAGGGTTAGGGTTAGGGTTAGGGTTAGGGTTAGGGTTAGGGTTAGGGTTAGGGTTAGGGTTAGGGTTAGGGTTAGGGTTAGGGTTAGGGTTAGGGTTAGGGTTAGGGTTAGGGTTAGGGTTAGGGTTAGGGTTAGGGTTAGGGTTAGGGTTAGGGTTAGGGTTAGGGTTAGGGTTAGGGTTAGGGTTAGGGTTAGGGTTAGGGTTAGGGTTAGGGTTAGGGTTAGGGTTAGGGTTAGGGTTAGGGTTAGGGTTAGGGTTAGGGTTAGGGTTAGGGTTAGGGTTAGGGTTAGGGTTAGGGTTAGGGTTAGGGTTAGGGTTAGGGTTAGGGTTAGGGTTAGGGTTAGGGTTAGGGTTAGGGTTAGGGTTAGGGTTAGGGTTAGGGTTAGGGTTAGGGTTAGGGTTAGGGTTAGGGTTAGGGTTAGGGTTAGGGTTAGGGTTAGGGTTAGGGTTAGGGTTAGGGTTAGGGTTAGGGTTAGGGTTAGGGTTAGGGTTAGGGTTAGGGTTAGGGTTAGGGTTAGGGTTAGGGTTAGGGTTAGGGTTAGGGTTAGGGTTAGGGTTAGGGTTAGGGTTAGGGTTAGGGTTAGGGTTAGGGTTAGGGTTAGGGTTAGGGTTAGGGTTAGGGTTAGGGTTAGGGTTAGGGTTAGGGTTAGGGTTAGGGTTAGGGTTAGGGTTAGGGTTAGGGTTAGGGTTAGGGTTAGGGTTAGGGTTAGGGTTAGGGTTAGGGTTAGGGTTAGGGTTAGGGTTAGGGTTAGGGTTAGGGTTAGGGTTAGGGTTAGGGTTAGGGTTAGGGTTAGGGTTAGGGTTAGGGTTAGGGTTAGGGTTAGGGTTAGGGTTAGGGTTAGGGTTAGGGTTAGGGTTAGGGTTAGGGTTAGGGTTAGGGTTAGGGTTAGGGTTAGGGTTAGGGTTAGGGTTAGGGTTAGGGTTAGGGTTAGGGTTAGGGTTAGGGTTAGGGTTAGGGTTAGGGTTAGGGTTAGGGTTAGGGTTAGGGTTAGGGTTAGGGTTAGGGTTAGGGTTAGGGTTAGGGTTAGGGTTAGGGTTAGGGTTAGGGTTAGGGTTAGGGTTAGGGTTAGGGTTAGGGTTAGGGTTAGGGTTAGGGTTAGGGTTAGGGTTAGGGTTAGGGTTAGGGTTAGGGTTAGGGTTAGGGTTAGGGTTAGGGTTAGGGTTAGGGTTAGGGTTAGGGTTAGGGTTAGGGTTAGGGTTAGGGTTAGGGTTAGGGTTAGGGTTAGGGTTAGGGTTAGGGTTAGGGTTAGGGTTAGGGTTAGGGTTAGGGTTAGGGTTAGGGTTAGGGTTAGGGTTAGGGTTAGGGTTAGGGTTAGGGTTAGGGTTAGGGTTAGGGTTAGGGTTAGGGTTAGGGTTAGGGTTAGGGTTAGGGTTAGGGTTAGGGTTAGGGTTAGGGTTAGGGTTAGGGTTAGGGTTAGGGTTAGGGTTAGGGTTAGGGTTAGGGTTAGGGTTAGGGTTAGGGTTAGGGTTAGGGTTAGGGTTAGGGTTAGGGTTAGGGTTAGGGTTAGGGTTAGGGTTAGGGTTAGGGTTAGGGTTAGGGTTAGGGTTAGGGTTAGGGTTAGGGTTAGGGTTAGGGTTAGGGTTAGGGTTAGGGTTAGGGTTAGGGTTAGGGTTAGGGTTAGGGTTAGGGTTAGGGTTAGGGTTAGGGTTAGGGTTAGGGTTAGGGTTAGGGTTAGGGTTAGGGTTAGGGTTAGGGTTAGGGTTAGGGTTAGGGTTAGGGTTAGGGTTAGGGTTAGGGTTAGGGTTAGGGTTAGGGTTAGGGTTAGGGTTAGGGTTAGGGTTAGGGTTAGGGTTAGGGTTAGGGTTAGGGTTAGGGTTAGGGTTAGGGTTAGGGTTAGGGTTAGGGTTAGGGTTAGGGTTAGGGTTAGGGTTAGGGTTAGGGTTAGGGTTAGGGTTAGGGTTAGGGTTAGGGTTAGGGTTAGGGTTAGGGTTAGGGTTAGGGTTAGGGTTAGGGTTAGGGTTAGGGTTAGGGTTAGGGTTAGGGTTAGGGTTAGGGTTAGGGTTAGGGTTAGGGTTAGGGTTAGGGTTAGGGTTAGGGTTAGGGTTAGGGTTAGGGTTAGGGTTAGGGTTAGGGTTAGGGTTAGGGTTAGGGTTAGGGTTAGGGTTAGGGTTAGGGTTAGGGTTAGGGTTAGGGTTAGGGTTAGGGTTAGGGTTAGGGTTAGGGTTAGGGTTAGGGTTAGGGTTAGGGTTAGGGTTAGGGTTAGGGTTAGGGTTAGGGTTAGGGTTAGGGTTAGGGTTAGGGTTAGGGTTAGGGTTAGGGTTAGGGTTAGGGTTAGGGATATACGTTAGTAGGGTTAGGGTTAGGGTTAGGGTTAGGGTTAGGGTTAGGGTTAGGGTTAGGGTTAGGGTTAGGGTTAGGGTTAGGGTTAGGGTTAGGGTTAGGGTTAGGGTTAGGGTTAGGGTTAGGGTTAGGGTTAGGGTTAGGGTTAGGGTTAGGGTTAGGGTTAGGGTTAGGGTTAGGGTTAGGGTTAGGGTTAGGGTTAGGGTTAGGGTTAGGGTTAGGGTTAGGGTTAGGGTTAGGGTTAGGGTTAGGGTTAGGGTTAGGGTTAGGGTTAGGGTTAGGGTTAGGGTTAGGGTTAGGGTTAGGGTTAGGGTTAGGGTTAGGGTTAGGGTTAGGGTTAGGGTTAGGGTTAGGGTTAGGGTTAGGGTTAGGGTTAGGGTTAGGGTTAGGGTTAGGGTTAGGGTTAGGGTTAGGGTTAGGGTTAGGGTTAGGGTTAGGGTTAGGGTTAGGGTTAGGGTTAGGGTTAGGGTTAGGGTTAGGGTTAGGGTTAGGGTTAGGGTTAGGGTTAGGGTTAGGGTTAGGGTTAGGGTTAGGGTTAGGGTTAGGGTTAGGGTTAGGGTTAGGGTTAGGGTTAGGGTTAGGGTTAGGGTTAGGGTTAGGGTTAGGGTTAGGGTTAGGGTTAGGGTTAGGGTTAGGGTTAGGGTTAGGGTTAGGGTTAGGGTTAGGGTTAGGGTTAGGGTTAGGGTTAGGGTTAGGGTTAGGGTTAGGGTTAGGGTTAGGGTTAGGGTTAGGGTTAGGGTTAGGGTTAGGGTTAGGGTTAGGGTTAGGGTTAGGGTTAGGGTTAGGGTTAGGGTTAGGGTTAGGGTTAGGGTTAGGGTTAGGGTTAGGGTTAGGGTTAGGGTTAGGGTTAGGGTTAGGGTTAGGGTTAGGGTTAGGGTTAGGGTTAGGGTTAGGGTTAGGGTTAGGGTTAGGGTTAGGGTTAGGGTTAGGGTTAGGGTTAGGGTTAGGGTTAGGGTTAGGGTTAGGGTTAGGGTTAGGGTTAGGGTTAGGGTTAGGGTTAGGGTTAGGGTTAGGGTTAGGGTTAGGGTTAGGGTTAGGGTTAGGGTTAGGGTTAGGGTTAGGGTTAGGGTTAGGGTTAGGGTTAGGGTTAGGGTTAGGGTTAGGGTTAGGGTTAGGGTTAGGGTTAGGGTTAGGGTTAGGGTTAGGGTTAGGGTTAGGGTTAGGGTTAGGGTTAGGGTTAGGGTTAGGGTTAGGGTTAGGGTTAGGGTTAGGGTTAGGGTTAGGGTTAGGGTTAGGGTTAGGGTTAGGGTTAGGGTTAGGGTTAGGGTTAGGGTTAGGGTTAGGGTTAGGGTTAGGGTTAGGGTTAGGGTTAGGGTTAGGGTTAGGGTTAGGGTTAGGGTTAGGGTTAGGGTTAGGGTTAGGGTTAGGGTTAGGGTTAGGGTTAGGGTTAGGGTTAGGGTTAGGGTTAGGGTTAGGGTTAGGGTTAGGGTTAGGGTTAGGGTTAGGGTTAGGGTTAGGGTTAGGGTTAGGGTTAGGGTTAGGGTTAGGGTTAGGGTTAGGGTTAGGGTTAGGGTTAGGGTTAGGGTTAGGGTTAGGGTTAGGGTTAGGGTTAGGGTTAGGGTTAGGGTTAGGGTTAGGGTTAGGGTTAGGGTTAGGGTTAGGGTTAGGGTTAGGGTTAGGGTTAGGGTTAGGGTTAGGGTTAGGGTTAGGGTTAGGGTTAGGGTTAGGGTTAGGGTTAGGGTTAGGGTTAGGGTTAGGGTTAGGGTTAGGGTTAGGGTTAGGGTTAGGGTTAGGGTTAGGGTTAGGGTTAGGGTTAGGGTTAGGGTTAGGGTTAGGGTTAGGGTTAGGGTTAGGGTTAGGGTTAGGGTTAGGGTTAGGGTTAGGGTTAGGGTTAGGGTTAGGGTTAGGGTTAGGGTTAGGGTTAGGGTTAGGGTTAGGGTTAGGGTTAGGGTTAGGGTTAGGGTTAGGGTTAGGGTTAGGGTTAGGGTTAGGGTTAGGGTTAGGGTTAGGGTTAGGGTTAGGGTTAGGGTTAGGGTTAGGGTTAGGGTTAGGGTTAGGGTTAGGGTTAGGGTTAGGGTTAGGGTTAGGGTTAGGGTTAGGGTTAGGGTTAGGGTTAGGGTTAGGGTTAGGGTTAGGGTTAGGGTTAGGGTTAGGGTTAGGGTTAGGGTTAGGGTTAGGGTTAGGGTTAGGGTTAGGGTTAGGGTTAGGGTTAGGGTTAGGGTTAGGGTTAGGGTTAGGGTTAGGGTTAGGGTTAGGGTTAGGGTTAGGGTTAGGGTTAGGGTTAGGGTTAGGGTTAGGGTTAGGGTTAGGGTTAGGGTTAGGGTTAGGGTTAGGGTTAGGGTTAGGGTTAGGGTTAGGGTTAGGGTTAGGGTTAGGGTTAGGGTTAGGGTTAGGGTTAGGGTTAGGGTTAGGGTTAGGGTTAGGGTTAGGGTTAGGGTTAGGGTTAGGGTTAGGGTTAGGGTTAGGGTTAGGGTTAGGGTTAGGGTTAGGGTTAGGGTTAGGGTTAGGGTTAGGGTTAGGGTTAGGGTTAGGGTTAGGGTTAGGGTTAGGGTTAGGGTTAGGGTTAGGGTTAGGGTTAGGGTTAGGGTTAGGGTTAGGGTTAGGGTTAGGGTTAGGGTTAGGGTTAGGGTTAGGGTTAGGGTTAGGGTTAGGGTTAGGGTTAGGGTTAGGGTTAGGGTTAGGGTTAGGGTTAGGGTTAGGGTTAGGGTTAGGGTTAGGGTTAGGGTTAGGGTTAGGGTTAGGGTTAGGGTTAGGGTTAGGGTTAGGGTTAGGGTTAGGGTTAGGGTTAGGGTTAGGGTTAGGGTTAGGGTTAGGGTTAGGGTTAGGGTTAGGGTTAGGGTTAGGGTTAGGGTTAGGGTTAGGGTTAGGGTTAGGGTTAGGGTTAGGGTTAGGGTTAGGGTTAGGGTTAGGGTTAGGGTTAGGGTTAGGGTTAGGGTTAGGGTTAGGGTTAGGGTTAGGGTTAGGGTTAGGGTTAGGGTTAGGGTTAGGGTTAGGGTTAGGGTTAGGGTTAGGGTTAGGGTTAGGGTTAGGGTTAGGGTTAGGGTTAGGGTTAGGGTTAGGGTTAGGGTTAGGGTTAGGGTTAGGGTTAGGGTTAGGGTTAGGGTTAGGGTTAGGGTTAGGGTTAGGGTTAGGGTTAGGGTTAGGGTTAGGGTTAGGGTTAGGGTTAGGGTTAGGGTTAGGGTTAGGGTTAGGGTTAGGGTTAGGGTTAGGGTTAGGGTTAGGGTTAGGGTTAGGGTTAGGGTTAGGGTTAGGGTTAGGGTTAGGGTTAGGGTTAGGGTTAGGGTTAGGGTTAGGGTTAGGGTTAGGGTTAGGGTTAGGGTTAGGGTTAGGGTTAGGGTTAGGGTTAGGGTTAGGGTTAGGGTTAGGGTTAGGGTTAGGGTTAGGGTTAGGGTTAGGGTTAGGGTTAGGGTTAGGGTTAGGGTTAGGGTTAGGGTTAGGGTTAGGGTTAGGGTTAGGGTTAGGGTTAGGGTTAGGGTTAGGGTTAGGGTTAGGGTTAGGGTTAGGGTTAGGGTTAGGGTTAGGGTTAGGGTTAGGGTTAGGGTTAGGGTTAGGGTTAGGGTTAGGGTTAGGGTTAGGGTTAGGGTTAGGGTTAGGGTTAGGGTTAGGGTTAGGGTTAGGGTTAGGGTTAGGGTTAGGGTTAGGGTTAGGGTTAGGGTTAGGGTTAGGGTTAGGGTTAGGGTTAGGGTTAGGGTTAGGGTTAGGGTTAGGGTTAGGGTTAGGGTTAGGGTTAGGGTTAGGGTTAGGGTTAGGGTTAGGGTTAGGGTTAGGGTTAGGGTTAGGGTTAGGGTTAGGGTTAGGGTTAGGGTTAGGGTTAGGGTTAGGGTTAGGGTTAGGGTTAGGGTTAGGGTTAGGGTTAGGGTTAGGGTTAGGGTTAGGGTTAGGGTTAGGGTTAGGGTTAGGGTTAGGGTTAGGGTTAGGGTTAGGGTTAGGGTTAGGGTTAGGGTTAGGGTTAGGGTTAGGGTTAGGGTTAGGGTTAGGGTTAGGGTTAGGGTTAGGGTTAGGGTTAGGGTTAGGGTTAGGGTTAGGGTTAGGGTTAGGGTTAGGGTTAGGGTTAGGGTTAGGGTTAGGGTTAGGGTTAGGGTTAGGGTTAGGGTTAGGGTTAGGGTTAGGGTTAGGGTTAGGGTTAGGGTTAGGGTTAGGGTTAGGGTTAGGGTTAGGGTTAGGGTTAGGGTTAGGGTTAGGGTTAGGGTTAGGGTTAGGGTTAGGGTTAGGGTTAGGGTTAGGGTTAGGGTTAGGGTTAGGGTTAGGGTTAGGGTTAGGGTTAGGGTTAGGGTTAGGGTTAGGGTTAGGGTTAGGGTTAGGGTTAGGGTTAGGGTTAGGGTTAGGGTTAGGGTTAGGGTTAGGGTTAGGGTTAGGGTTAGGGTTAGGGTTAGGGTTAGGGTTAGGGTTAGGGTTAGGGTTAGGGTTAGGGTTAGGGTTAGGGTTAGGGTTAGGGTTAGGGTTAGGGTTAGGGTTAGGGTTAGGGTTAGGGTTAGGGTTAGGGTTAGGGTTAGGGTTAGGGTTAGGGTTAGGGTTAGGGTTAGGGTTAGGGTTAGGGTTAGGGTTAGGGTTAGGGTTAGGGTTAGGGTTAGGGTTAGGGTTAGGGTTAGGGTTAGGGTTAGGGTTAGGGTTAGGGTTAGGGTTAGGGTTAGGGTTAGGGTTAGGGTTAGGGTTAGGGTTAGGGTTAGGGTTAGGGTTAGGGTTAGGGTTAGGGTTAGGGTTAGGGTTAGGGTTAGGGTTAGGGTTAGGGTTAGGGTTAGGGTTAGGGTTAGGGTTAGGGTTAGGGTTAGGGTTAGGGTTAGGGTTAGGGTTAGGGTTAGGGTTAGGGTTAGGGTTAGGGTTAGGGTTAGGGTTAGGGTTAGGGTTAGGGTTAGGGTTAGGGTTAGGGTTAGGGTTAGGGTTAGGGTTAGGGTTAGGGTTAGGGTTAGGGTTAGGGTTAGGGTTAGGGTTAGGGTTAGGGTTAGGGTTAGGGTTAGGGTTAGGGTTAGGGTTAGGGTTAGGGTTAGGGTTAGGGTTAGGGTTAGGGTTAGGGTTAGGGTTAGGGTTAGGGTTAGGGTTAGGGTTAGGGTTAGGGTTAGGGTTAGGGTTAGGGTTAGGGTTAGGGTTAGGGTTAGGGTTAGGGTTAGGGTTAGGGTTAGGGTTAGGGTTAGGGTTAGGGTTAGGGTTAGGGTTAGGGTTAGGGTTAGGGTTAGGGTTAGGGTTAGGGTTAG
>NC_134210.1:0-7500 GCF_965140235.1 Caretta caretta
CTAACCCTAACCCTAACCCTAACCCTAACCCTAACCCTAACCCTAACCCTAACCCTAACCCTAACCCTAACCCTAACCCTAACCCTAACCCTAACCCTAACCCTAACCCTAACCCTAACCCTAACCCTAACCCTAACCCTAACCCTAACCCTAACCCTAACCCTAACCCTAACCCTAACCCTAACCCTAACCCTAACCCTAACCCTAACCCTAACCCTAACCCTAACCCTAACCCTAACCCTAACCCTAACCCTAACCCTAACCCTAACCCTAACCCTAACCCTAACCCTAACCCTAACCCTAACCCTAACCCTAACCCTAACCCTAACCCTAACCCTAACCCTAACCCTAACCCTAACCCTAACCCTAACCCTAACCCTAACCCTAACCCTAACCCTAACCCTAACCCTAACCCTAACCCTAACCCTAACCCTAACCCTAACCCTAACCCTAACCCTAACCCTAACCCTAACCCTAACCCTAACCCTAACCCTAACCCTAACCCTAACCCTAACCCTAACCCTAACCCTAACCCTAACCCTAACCCTAACCCTAACCCTAACCCTAACCCTAACCCTAACCCTAACCCTAACCCTAACCCTAACCCTAACCCTAACCCTAACCCTAACCCTAACCCTAACCCTAACCCTAACCCTAACCCTAACCCTAACCCTAACCCTAACCCTAACCCTAACCCTAACCCTAACCCTAACCCTAACCCTAACCCTAACCCTAACCCTAACCCTAACCCTAACCCTAACCCTAACCCTAACCCTAACCCTAACCCTAACCCTAACCCTAACCCTAACCCTAACCCTAACCCTAACCCTAACCCTAACCCTAACCCTAACCCTAACCCTAACCCTAACCCTAACCCTAACCCTAACCCTAACCCTAACCCTAACCCTAACCCTAACCCTAACCCTAACCCTAACCCTAACCCTAACCCTAACCCTAACCCTAACCCTAACCCTAACCCTAACCCTAACCCTAACCCTAACCCTAACCCTAACCCTAACCCTAACCCTAACCCTAACCCTAACCCTAACCCTAACCCTAACCCTAACCCTAACCCTAACCCTAACCCTAACCCTAACCCTAACCCTAACCCTAACCCTAACCCTAACCCTAACCCTAACCCTAACCCTAACCCTAACCCTAACCCTAACCCTAACCCTAACCCTAACCCTAACCCTAACCCTAACCCTAACCCTAACCCTAACCCTAACCCTAACCCTAACCCTAACCCTAACCCTAACCCTAACCCTAACCCTAACCCTAACCCTAACCCTAACCCTAACCCTAACCCTAACCCTAACCCTAACCCTAACCCTAACCCTAACCCTAACCCTAACCCTAACCCTAACCCTAACCCTAACCCTAACCCTAACCCTAACCCTAACCCTAACCCTAACCCTAACCCTAACCCTAACCCTAACCCTAACCCTAACCCTAACCCTAACCCTAACCCTAACCCTAACCCTAACCCTAACCCTAACCCTAACCCTAACCCTAACCCTAACCCTAACCCTAACCCTAACCCTAACCCTAACCCTAACCCTAACCCTAACCCTAACCCTAACCCTAACCCTAACCCTAACCCTAACCCTAACCCTAACCCTAACCCTAACCCTAACCCTAACCCTAACCCTAACCCTAACCCTAACCCTAACCCTAACCCTAACCCTAACCCTAACCCTAACCCTAACCCTAACCCTAACCCTAACCCTAACCCTAACCCTAACCCTAACCCTAACCCTAACCCTAACCCTAACCCTAACCCTAACCCTAACCCTAACCCTAACCTCTAACCCTAACCCTAACCCTAACCCTAACCCTAACCCTAACCCTAACCCTAACCCTAACCCTAACCCTAACCCTAACCCTAACCCTAACCCTAACCCTAACCCTAACCCTAACCCTAACCCTAACCCTAACCCTAACCCTAACCCTAACCCTAACCCTAACCCTAACCCTAACCCTAACCCTAACCCTAACCCTAACCCTAACCCTAACCCTAACCCTAACCCTAACCCTAACCCTAACCCTAACCCTAACCCTAACCCTAACCCTAACCCTAACCCTAACCCTAACCCTAACCCTAACCCTAACCCTAACCCTAACCCTAACCCTAACCCTAACCCTAACCCTAACCCTAACCCTAACCCTAACCCTAACCCTAACCCTAACCCTAACCCTAACCCTAACCCTAACCCTAACCCTAACCCTAACCCTAACCCTAACCCTAACCCTAACCCTAACCCTAACCCTAACCCTAACCCTAACCCTAACCCTAACCCTAACCCTAACCCTAACCCTAACCCTAACCCTAACCCTAACCCTAACCCTAACCCTAACCCTAACCCTAACCCTAACCCTAACCCTAACCCTAACCCTAACCCTAACCCTAACCCTAACCCTAACCCTAACCCTAACCCTAACCCTAACCCTAACCCTAACCCTAACCCTAACCCTAACCCTAACCCTAACCCTAACCCTAACCCTAACCCTAACCCTAACCCTAACCCTAACCCTAACCCTAACCCTAACCCTAACCCTAACCCTAACCCTAACCCTAACCCTAACCCTAACCCTAACCCTAACCCTAACCCTAACCCTAACCCTAACCCTAACCCTAACCCTAACCCTAACCCTAACCCTAACCCTAACCCTAACCCTAACCCTAACCCTAACCCTAACCCTAACCCTAACCCTAACCCTAACCCTAACCCTAACCCTAACCCTAACCCTAACCCTAACCCTAACCCTAACCCTAACCCTAACCCTAACCCTAACCCTAACCCTAACCCTAACCCTAACCCTAACCCTAACCCTAACCCTAACCCTAACCCTAACCCTAACCCTAACCCTAACCCTAACCCTAACCCTAACCCTAACCCTAACCCTAACCCTAACCCTAACCCTAACCCTAACCCTAACCCTAACCCTAACCCTAACCCTAACCCTAACCCTAACCCTAACCCTAACCCTAACCCTAACCCTAACCCTAACCCTAACCCTAACCCTAACCCTAACCCTAACCCTAACCCTAACCCTAACCCTAACCCTAACCCTAACCCTAACCCTAACCCTAACCCTAACCCTAACCCTAACCCTAACCCTAACCCTAACCCTAACCCTAACCCTAACCCTAACCCTAACCCTAACCCTAACCCTAACCCTAACCCTAACCCTAACCCTAACCCTAACCCTAACCCTAACCCTAACCCTAACCCTAACCCTAACCCTAACCCTAACCCTAACCCTAACCCTAACCCTAACCCTAACCCTAACCCTAACCCTAACCCTAACCCTAACCCTAACCCTAACCCTAACCCTAACCCTAACCCTAACCCTAACCCTAACCCTAACCCTAACCCTAACCCTAACCCTAACCCTAACCCTAACCCTAACCCTAACCCTAACCCTAACCCTAACCCTAACCCTAACCCTAACCCTAACCCTAACCCTAACCCTAACCCTAACCCTAACCCTAACCCTAACCCTAACCCTAACCCTAACCCTAACCCTAACCCTAACCCTAACCCTAACCCTAACCCTAACCCTAACCCTAACCCTAACCCTAACCCTAACCCTAACCCTAACCCTAACCCTAACCCTAACCCTAACCCTAACCCTAACCCTAACCCTAACCCTAACCCTAACCCTAACCCTAACCCTAACCCTAACCCTAACCCTAACCCTAACCCTAACCCTAACCCTAACCCTAACCCTAACCCTAACCCTAACCCTAACCCTAACCCTAACCCTAACCCTAACCCTAACCCTAACCCTAACCCTAACCCTAACCCTAACCCTAACCCTAACCCTAACCCTAACCCTAACCCTAACCCTAACCCTAACCCTAACCCTAACCCTAACCCTAACCCTAACCCTAACCCTAACCCTAACCCTAACCCTAACCCTAACCCTAACCCTAACCCTAACCCTAACCCTAACCCTAACCCTAACCCTAACCCTAACCCTAACCCTAACCCTAACCCTAACCCTAACCCTAACCCTAACCCTAACCCTAACCCTAACCCTAACCCTAACCCTAACCCTAACCCTAACCCTAACCCTAACCCTAACCCTAACCCTAACCCTAACCCTAACCCTAACCCTAACCCTAACCCTAACCCTAACCCTAACCCTAACCCTAACCCTAACCCTAACCCTAACCCTAACCCTAACCCTAACCCTAACCCTAACCCTAACCCTAACCCTAACCCTAACCCTAACCCTAACCCTAACCCTAACCCTAACCCTAACCCTAACCCTAACCCTAACCCTAACCCTAACCCTAACCCTAACCCTAACCCTAACCCTAACCCTAACCCTAACCCTAACCCTAACCCTAACCCTAACCCTAACCCTAACCCTAACCCTAACCCTAACCCTAACCCTAACCCTAACCCTAACCCTAACCCTAACCCTAACCCTAACCCTAACCCTAACCCTAACCCTAACCCTAACCCTAACCCTAACCCTAACCCTAACCCTAACCCTAACCCTAACCCTAACCCTAACCCTAACCCTAACCCTAACCCTAACCCTAACCCTAACCCTAACCCTAACCCTAACCCTAACCCTAACCCTAACCCTAACCCTAACCCTAACCCTAACCCTAACCCTAACCCTAACCCTAACCCTAACCCTAACCCTAACCCTAACCCTAACCCTAACCCTAACCCTAACCCTAACCCTAACCCTAACCCTAACCCTAACCCTAACCCTAACCCTAACCCTAACCCTAACCCTAACCCTAACCCTAACCCTAACCCTAACCCTAACCCTAACCCTAACCCTAACCCTAACCCTAACCCTAACCCTAACCCTAACCCTAACCCTAACCCTAACCCTAACCCTAACCCTAACCCTAACCCTAACCCTAACCCTAACCCTAACCCTAACCCTAACCCTAACCCTAACCCTAACCCTAACCCTAACCCTAACCCTAACCCTAACCCTAACCCTAACCCTAACCCTAACCCTAACCCTAACCCTAACCCTAACCCTAACCCTAACCCTAACCCTAACCCTAACCCTAACCCTAACCCTAACCCTAACCCTAACCCTAACCCTAACCCTAACCCTAACCCTAACCCTAACCCTAACCCTAACCCTAACCCTAACCCTAACCCTAACCCTAACCCTAACCCTAACCCTAACCCTAACCCTAACCCTAACCCTAACCCTAACCCTAACCCTAACCCTAACCCTAACCCTAACCCTAACCCTAACCCTAACCCTAACCCTAACCCTAACCCTAACCCTAACCCTAACCCTAACCCTAACCCTAACCCTAACCCTAACCCTAACCCTAACCCTAACCCTAACCCTAACCCTAACCCTAACCCTAACCCTAACCCTAACCCTAACCCTAACCCTAACCCTAACCCTAACCCTAACCCTAACCCTAACCCTAACCCTAACCCTAACCCTAACCCTAACCCTAACCCTAACCCTAACCCTAACCCTAACCCTAACCCTAACCCTAACCCTAACCCTAACCCTAACCCTAACCCTAACCCTAACCCTAACCCTAACCCTAACCCTAACCCTAACCCTAACCCTAACCCTAACCCTAACCCTAACCCTAACCCTAACCCTAACCCTAACCCTAACCCTAACCCTAACCCTAACCCTAACCCTAACCCTAACCCTAACCCTAACCCTAACCCTAACCCTAACCCTAACCCTAACCCTAACCCTAACCCTAACCCTAACCCTAACCCTAACCCTAACCCTAACCCTAACCCTAACCCTAACCCTAACCCTAACCCTAACCCTAACCCTAACCCTAACCCTAACCCTAACCCTAACCCTAACCCTAACCCTAACCCTAACCCTAACCCTAACCCTAACCCTAACCCTAACCCTAACCCTAACCCTAACCCTAACCCTAACCCTAACCCTAACCCTAACCCTAACCCTAACCCTAACCCTAACCCTAACCCTAACCCTAACCCTAACCCTAACCCTAACCCTAACCCTAACCCTAACCCTAACCCTAACCCTAACCCTAACCCTAACCCTAACCCTAACCCTAACCCTAACCCTAACCCTAACCCTAACCCTAACCCTAACCCTAACCCTAACCCTAACCCTAACCCTAACCCTAACCCTAACCCTAACCCTAACCCTAACCCTAACCCTAACCCTAACCCTAACCCTAACCCTAACCCTAACCCTAACCCTAACCCTAACCCTAACCCTAACCCTAACCCTAACCCTAACCCTAACCCTAACCCTAACCCTAACCCTAACCCTAACCCTAACCCTAACCCTAACCCTAACCCTAACCCTAACCCTAACCCTAACCCTAACCCTAACCCTAACCCTAACCCTAACCCTAACCCTAACCCTAACCCTAACCCTAACCCTAACCCTAACCCTAACCCTAACCCTAACCCTAACCCTAACCCTAACCCTAACCCTAACCCTAACCCTAACCCTAACCCTAACCCTAACCCTAACCCTAACCCTAACCCTAACCCTAACCCTAACCCTAACCCTAACCCTAACCCTAACCCTAACCCTAACCCTAACCCTAACCCTAACCCTAACCCTAACCCTAACCCTAACCCTAACCCTAACCCTAACCCTAACCCTAACCCTAACCCTAACCCTAACCCTAACCCTAACCCTAACCCTAACCCTAACCCTAACCCTAACCCTAACCCTAACCCTAACCCTAACCCTAACCCTAACCCTAACCCTAACCCTAACCCTAACCCTAACCCTAACCCTAACCCTAACCCTAACCCTAACCCTAACCCTAACCCTAACCCTAACCCTAACCCTAACCCTAACCCTAACCCTAACCCTAACCCTAACCCTAACCCTAACCCTAACCCTAACCCTAACCCTAACCCTAACCCTAACCCTAACCCTAACCCTAACCCTAACCCTAACCCTAACCCTAACCCTAACCCTAACCCTAACCCTAACCCTAACCCTAACCCTAACCCTAACCCTAACCCTAACCCTAACCCTAACCCTAACCCTAACCCTAACCCTAACCCTAACCCTAACCCTAACCCTAACCCTAACCCTAACCCTAACCCTAACCCTAACCCTAACCCTAACCCTAACCCTAACCCTAACCCTAACCCTAACCCTAACCCTAACCCTAACCCTAACCCTAACCCTAACCCTAACCCTAACCCTAACCCTAACCCTAACCCTAACCCTAACCCTAACCCTAACCCTAACCCTAACCCTAACCCTAACCCTAACCCTAACCCTAACCCTAACCCTAACCCTAACCCTAACCCTAACCCTAACCCTAACCCTAACCCTAACCCTAACCCTAACCCTAACCCTAACCCTAACCCTAACCCTAACCCTAACCCTAACCCTAACCCTAACCCTAACCCTAACCCTAACCCTAACCCTAACCCTAACCCTAACCCTAACCCTAACCCTAACCCTAACCCTAACCCTAACCCTAACCCTAACCCTAACCCTAACCCTAACCCTAACCCTAACCCTAAC